>NW_027364659.1:182500-185000 GCF_046119375.1 Phyllobates terribilis | reverse complement strand
AGGGGGAAAATTGAAAAAAAGTTGAAAAAAAAAATTTTTGGGGACTTAGAAAATTTTTCAACTTGTGTCAGACTTCCAGAGAGGGGAGCATGTCAGTGCGCGCATCCGATTTCAGTTCCAGAGCGATTCGCGCGATGAGTCCTTGATACTTAGTCGTTTTTGCAAAATTTCTGACTTTTTGGAAAATTTCACAATTTTGTGAAAACTTCCACAAAATGAGGTTCTAGTATGTTAGAGGGCATCCCAGGAGGGCTCCAAAAGTGTGGGTAAAATATATATCCCACAGGGGGAAAATTGAAAAAAAGTTGAAAAAAAAAATTTTTGGGGACTTAGAAAATTTTTCAACTTTTGTCAGACTTCCAGACAGGGGAGCGTGTCAGTGCGCGCATCCGATTTCAGTTCCAGAGCGATTCGCGCGATGAGTCCTTGATACTTAGTCGTTTTTGGCAAAATTTCTGACTTTTTGAAAATTTCACAATTTTGTGAAAACTTCCACAAAATGAGGTTCTAGTATGTTAGAGGGCATCCCAGGAGGGCTCCAAAAGTGTGGGTAAAATATATATCCCACAGGGGGAAAATTGAAAAAAAGTTGAAAAAAAAAATTTTTGGGGACTTAGAAAATTTTCACACATGTGTCAGACTTCCAGAGAGGGGAGCATGTCAGTGCGCGCATCCGATTTCAGTTCCAGAGCGATTCGCGCGATGAGTCCTTGATACTTAGTCGTTTTTGCAAAATTTCTGACTTTTTGGAAAATTTCACAATTTTGTGAAAACTTCCACAAAATGAGGTTCTAGTATGTTAGAGGGCATCCCAGGAGGGCTCCAAAAGTGTGGGTAAAATATATATCCCACAGGGGGAAAATTGAAAAAAAGTTGAAAAAAAAAATTTTTGGGGACTTAGAAAATTTTCACACATGTGTCAGACTTCCAGAGAGGGGAGCATGTCAGTGCGCGCATCCGATTTCAGTTCCAGAGCGATTCGCGCGATGAGTCCTTGATACTTAGTCGTTTTTGCAAAATTTCTGACTTTTTGGAAAATTTCACAATTTTGTGAAAACTTCCACAAAATGAGGTTCTAGTATGTTAGAGGGCATCCCAGGAGGGCTCCAAAAGTGTGGGTAAAATATATATCCCACAGGGGGAAAATTGAAAAAAAGTTGAAAAAAAAAATTTTTGGGGACTTAGAAAATTTTCACACATGTGTCAGACTTCCAGAGAGGGGAGCATGTCAGTGCGCGCATCCGATTTCAGTTCCAGAGCGATTCGCGCGATGAGTCCTTGATACTTAGTCGTTTTTGCAAAATTTCTGACTTTTTGGAAAATTTCACAATTTTGTGAAAACTTCCACAAAATGAGGTTCTAGTATGTTAGAGGGCATCCCAGGAGGGCTCCAAAAGTGTGGGTAAAATATATATCCCACGGGGGAAAATTGAAAAAAAGTTGAAAAAAAAAATTTTTGGGGACTTAGAAAATTTTTCAACTTGTGTCAGACTTCCAGAGAGGGGAGCATGTCAGTGCGCGCATCCGATTTCAGTTCCAGAGCGATTCGCGCGATGAGTCCTTGATACTTAGTCGTTTTCAGAAGTCACAATTTTGACTTCCAGGACCCGCAAAACGTTTGTAAATTGAGCCCGCTCCCCAGTTCCAAGCGTTTTGAGGTGTCCCCGGTTGCAGTAATGCAGCCTGCCCACTAGATGTCGCAAAAGAGACAAAAAGTGAAAAAGAACCAGAATGAGGAAATTCCAGGGAGCCGAATCCGCCTGACAGTTCCAGGCGATCGGGCACTTTTTTGCATGCGTCCCTAAAGTGGGTATAGGGTGACACTCCATGCAAAGACCCAGTTTTGCACACCACCGGCAGAATATATGAGAGAGAGGTACCTCTCAGCCCCGACACATTTCGACTCATTTAAGCTGGTTTTCACCTCCGTAGGCCTGGGTATGCGTTTTGGCTATGAGTCCCTGTTCGGCTGGAGGTCTGCACCTTGGCTGAACCCAGGCTTCCGCAGCTGCGTGGGGGGACTTTTGCCGGTCGCCTATCCCAAGTCAGAGAGGTGTTCCTGGGTTGAAGTGAGCCTGGCCAGACCCCCCCGCGGGCCCTGGTTCTCCACATGGGGGCGCCGTCAAGGCTAAAATCTGGATTTTTAGGCCGAGGAGAGGCTCCATGAGGGCGGATGCTTTTGTGGCTTCGACCCCAGTGCTGTTCCACATCCAGTACCCCCCCGCAAGGGCGCCTGTACCCGAGTCGCGCTTCCAGGACTCGTGGGCACGTATCTCCCGACGACAGGGGTTTGCAGCCTCCGTACTTGGGCAAGTCCCTACATGCACCCCTGCTCTTCCTCCGATCGATCTGGCGCAGCGCTCCCGGGTGGGGAGGTGGCGCCGCTCGCTCGGCCCGGGCTTTGGAGCCCGCGCTGGCTTAAGGTGAGCGGTCCCCTTCCTCCTCTACCCCCGGGCTTCCGACACCTATCTTTGGGCGCGCATGCCGGCCTCGCCTCCCG
>NW_027364659.1:170000-172500 GCF_046119375.1 Phyllobates terribilis | reverse complement strand
TTCCACAAAATGAGGTTCTAGTATGTTAGAGGGCATCCCAGGAGGGCTCCAAAAGTGTGGGTAAAATATATATCCCACAGGGGGAAAATTGAAAAAAAGTTGAAAAAAAAAATTTTTGGGGACTTAGAAAATTTTTCAACTTTTGTCAGACTTCCAGACAGGGGAGCGTGTCAGTGCGCGCATCCGATTTCAGTTCCAGAGCGATTCGCGCGATGAGTCCTTGATACTTAGTCGTTTTTGGCAAAATTTCTGACTTTTTGAAAATTTCACAATTTTGTGAAAACTTCCACAAAATGAGGTTCTAGTATGTTAGAGGGCATCCCAGGAGGGCTCCAAAAGTGTGGGTAAAATATATATCCCACAGGGGGAAAATTGAAAAAAAGTTGAAAAAAAAAATTTTTGGGGACTTAGAAAATTTTCACACATGTGTCAGACTTCCAGAGAGGGGAGCATGTCAGTGCGCGCATCCGATTTCAGTTCCAGAGCGATTCGCGCGATGAGTCCTTGATACTTAGTCGTTTTTGCAAAATTTCTGACTTTTTGGAAAATTTCACAATTTTGTGAAAACTTCCACAAAATGAGGTTCTAGTATGTTAGAGGGCATCCCAGGAGGGCTCCAAAAGTGTGGGTAAAATATATATCCCACAGGGGGAAAATTGAAAAAAAGTTGAAAAAAAAAATTTTTGGGGACTTAGAAAATTTTTCAACTTTTGTCAGACTTCCAGACAGGGGAGCATGTCAGTGCGCGCATCCGATTTCAGTTCCAGAGCGATTCGCGCGATGAGTCCTTGATACTTAGTCGTTTTTGCAAAATTTCTGACTTTTTGGAAAATTTCACAATTTTGTGAAAACTTCCACAAAATGAGGTTCTAGTATGTTAGAGGGCATCCCAGGAGGGCTCCAAAAGTGTGGGTAAAATATATATCCCACAGGGGGAAAATTGAAAAAAAGTTGAAAAAAAAAATTTTTGGGGACTTAGAAAATTTTTCAACTTTTGTCAGACTTCCAGACAGGGGAGCGTGTCAGTGCGCGCATCCGATTTCAGTTCCAGAGCGATTCGCGCGATGAGTCCTTGATACTTAGTCGTTTTTGGCAAAATTTCTGACTTTTTGAAAATTTCACAATTTTGTGAAAACTTCCACAAAATGAGGTTCTAGTATGTTAGAGGGCATCCCAGGAGGGCTCCAAAAGTGTGGGTAAAATATATATCCCACAGGGGGAAAATTGAAAAAAAGTTGAAAAAAAAAATTTTTGGGGACTTAGAAAATTTTCACACATGTGTCAGACTTCCAGAGAGGGGAGCATGTCAGTGCGCGCATCCGATTTCAGTTCCAGAGCGATTCGCGCGATGAGTCCTTGATACTTAGTCGTTTTTGCAAAATTTCTGACTTTTTGGAAAATTTCACAATTTTGTGAAAACTTCCACAAAATGAGGTTCTAGTATGTTAGAGGGCATCCCAGGAGGGCTCCAAAAGTGTGGGTAAAATATATATCCCACAGGGGGAAAATTGAAAAAAAGTTGAAAAAAAAAATTTTTGGGGACTTAGAAAATTTTTCAACTTTTGTCAGACTTCCAGACAGGGGAGCGTGTCAGTGCGCGCATCCGATTTCAGTTCCAGAGCGATTCGCGCGATGAGTCCTTGATACTTAGTCGTTTTTGGCAAAATTTCTGACTTTTTGAAAATTTCACAATTTTGTGAAAACTTCCACAAAATGAGGTTCTAGTATGTTAGAGGGCATCCCAGGAGGGCTCCAAAAGTGTGGGTAAAATATATATCCCACAGGGGGAAAATTGAAAAAAAGTTGAAAAAAAAAATTTTTGGGGACTTAGAAAATTTTCACACATGTGTCAGACTTCCAGAGAGGGGAGCATGTCAGTGCGCGCATCCGATTTCAGTTCCAGAGCGATTCGCGCGATGAGTCCTTGATACTTAGTCGTTTTTGCAAAATTTCTGACTTTTTGGAAAATTTCACAATTTTGTGAAAACTTCCACAAAATGAGGTTCTAGTATGTTAGAGGGCATCCCAGGAGGGCTCCAAAAGTGTGGGTAAAATATATATCCCACAGGGGGAAAATTGAAAAAAAGTTGAAAAAAAAAATTTTTGGGGACTTAGAAAATTTTTCAACTTTTGTCAGACTTCCAGACAGGGGAGCGTGTCAGTGCGCGCATCCGATTTCAGTTCCAGAGCGATTCGCGCGATGAGTCCTTGATACTTAGTCGTTTTTGCAAAATTTCTGACTTTTTGGAAAATTTCACAATTTTGTGAAAACTTCCACAAAATGAGGTTCTAGTATGTTAGAGGGCATCCCAGGAGGGCTCCAAAAGTGTGGGTAAAATATATATCCCACAGGGGGAAAATTGAAAAAAAGTTGAAAAAAAAAATTTTTGGGGACTTAGAAAATTTTTCAACTTGTGTCAGACTTCCAGAGAGGGGAGCATGTCAGTGCGCGCATCCGATTTCAGTTCCAGAGCGATTCGCGCGATGAGTCCTTGATACT
>NW_027364659.1:155000-157500 GCF_046119375.1 Phyllobates terribilis | reverse complement strand
ACTTCCAGACAGGGGAGCGTGTCAGTGCGCGCATCCGATTTCAGTTCCAGAGCGATTCGCGCGATGAGTCCTTGATACTTAGTCGTTTTTGGCAAAATTTCTGACTTTTTGAAAATTTCACAATTTTGTGAAAACTTCCACAAAATGAGGTTCTAGTATGTTAGAGGGCATCCCAGGAGGGCTCCAAAAGTGTGGGTAAAATATATATCCCACAGGGGGAAAATTGAAAAAAAGTTGAAAAAAAAAATTTTTGGGGACTTAGAAAATTTTCACACATGTGTCAGACTTCCAGAGAGGGGAGCATGTCAGTGCGCGCATCCGATTTCAGTTCCAGAGCGATTCGCGCGATGAGTCCTTGATACTTAGTCGTTTTTGCAAAATTTCTGACTTTTTGGAAAATTTCACAATTTTGTGAAAACTTCCACAAAATGAGGTTCTAGTATGTTAGAGGGCATCCCAGGAGGGCTCCAAAAGTGTGGGTAAAATATATATCCCACAGGGGGAAAATTGAAAAAAAGTTGAAAAAAAAAATTTTTGGGGACTTAGAAAATTTTTCAACTTTTGTCAGACTTCCAGACAGGGGAGCGTGTCAGTGCGCGCATCCGATTTCAGTTCCAGAGCGATTCGCGCGATGAGTCCTTGATACTTAGTCGTTTTTGCAAAATTTCTGACTTTTTGGAAAATTTCACAATTTTGTGAAAACTTCCACAAAATGAGGTTCTAGTATGTTAGAGGGCATCCCAGGAGGGCTCCAAAAGTGTGGGTAAAATATATATCCCACAGGGGGAAAATTGAAAAAAAGTTGAAAAAAAAAATTTTTGGGGACTTAGAAAATTTTCACACATGTGTCAGACTTCCAGAGAGGGGAGCATGTCAGTGCGCGCATCCGATTTCAGTTCCAGAGCGATTCGCGCGATGAGTCCTTGATACTTAGTCGTTTTTGCAAAATTTCTGACTTTTTGGAAAATTTCACAATTTTGTGAAAACTTCCACAAAATGAGGTTCTAGTATGTTAGAGGGCATCCCAGGAGGGCTCCAAAAGTGTGGGTAAAATATATATCCCACGGGGGAAAATTGAAAAAAAGTTGAAAAAAAAAATTTTTGGGGACTTAGAAAATTTTTCAACTTGTGTCAGACTTCCAGAGAGGGGAGCATGTCAGTGCGCGCATCCGATTTCAGTTCCAGAGCGATTCGCGCGATGAGTCCTTGATACTTAGTCGTTTTCAGAAGTCACAATTTTGACTTCCAGGACCCGCAAAACGTTTGTAAATTGAGCCCGCTCCCCAGTTCCAAGCGTTTTGAGGTGTCCCCGGTTGCAGTAATGCAGCCTGCCCACTAGATGTCGCAAAAGAGACAAAAAGTGAAAAAGAACCAGAATGAGGAAATTCCAGGGAGCCGAATCCGCCTGACAGTTCCAGGCGATCGGGCACTTTTTTGCATGCGTCCCTAAAGTGGGTATAGGGTGACACTCCATGCAAAGACCCAGTTTTGCACACCACCGGCAGAATATATGAGAGAGAGGTACCTCTCAGCCCCGACACATTTCGACTCATTTAAGCTGGTTTTCACCTCCGTAGGCCTGGGTATGCGTTTTGGCTATGAGTCCCTGTTCGGCTGGAGGTCTGCACCTTGGCTGAACCCAGGCTTCCGCAGCTGCGTGGGGGGACTTTTGCCGGTCGCCTATCCCAAGTCAGAGAGGTGTTCCTGGGTTGAAGTGAGCCTGGCCAGACCCCCCCGCGGGCCCTGGTTCTCCACATGGGGGCGCCGTCAAGGCTAAAATCTGGATTTTTAGGCCGAGGAGAGGCTCCATGAGGGCGGATGCTTTTGTGGCTTCGACCCCAGTGCTGTTCCACATCCAGTACCCCCCCGCAAGGGCGCCTGTACCCGAGTCGCGCTTCCAGGACTCGTGGGCACGTATCTCCCGACGACAGGGGTTTGCAGCCTCCGTACTTGGGCAAGTCCCTACATGCACCCCTGCTCTTCCTCCGATCGATCTGGCGCAGCGCTCCCGGGTGGGGAGGTGGCGCCGCTCGCTCGGCCCGGGCTTTGGAGCCCGCGCTGGCTTAAGGTGAGCGGTCCCCTTCCTCCTCTACCCCCGGGCTTCCGACACCTATCTTTGGGCGCGCATGCCGGCCTCGCCTCCCGTCTGCGGAGGTGGCCGAGCCGTGGGGAGTTTGACCCGAACCGAGCGAAGGCAGTGGTCCGACGACCCGTACGGGCGAACGGCGGGGCGCCCACCCAGCCAGGCGTGGGGGCCCGTCGTCCGAATCGCTCCCTGTGCGGGGAAGCACAGCGATCTTCTCCGAGGGCGGCCCTTTTCTTCCAGATGCGTACCCGGCCAGCGGAGGCTCGCGCTGCCCCTCGTGTCCGAAAGGGCGGCCTCCGCGGCGGTGGCGACAGCGGCGGCGGTGGGTGGCCTCTCCGCGCCACTGCCGAGCTTCGCGATTTCCAGTCTTTTCCCGAGCCCCTACGTCAGTGGGGAGGACGACAGAGGTGTGGA
>NW_027364659.1:142500-145000 GCF_046119375.1 Phyllobates terribilis | reverse complement strand
ATCCCACAGGGGGAAAATTGAAAAAAAGTTGAAAAAAAAAATTTTTGGGGACTTAGAAAATTTTCACACATGTGTCAGACTTCCAGAGAGGGGAGCATGTCAGTGCGCGCATCCGATTTCAGTTCCAGAGCGATTCGCGCGATGAGTCCTTGATACTTAGTCGTTTTTGCAAAATTTCTGACTTTTTGGAAAATTTCACAATTTTGTGAAAACTTCCACAAAATGAGGTTCTAGTATGTTAGAGGGCATCCCAGGAGGGCTCCAAAAGTGTGGGTAAAATATATATCCCACAGGGGGAAAATTGAAAAAAAGTTGAAAAAAAAAATTTTTGGGGACTTAGAAAATTTTTCAACTTTTGTCAGACTTCCAGACAGGGGAGCATGTCAGTGCGCGCATCCGATTTCAGTTCCAGAGCGATTCGCGCGATGAGTCCTTGATACTTAGTCGTTTTTGCAAAATTTCTGACTTTTTGGAAAATTTCACAATTTTGTGAAAACTTCCACAAAATGAGGTTCTAGTATGTTAGAGGGCATCCCAGGAGGGCTCCAAAAGTGTGGGTAAAATATATATCCCACAGGGGGAAAATTGAAAAAAAGTTGAAAAAAAAAATTTTTGGGGACTTAGAAAATTTTTCAACTTTTGTCAGACTTCCAGACAGGGGAGCGTGTCAGTGCGCGCATCCGATTTCAGTTCCAGAGCGATTCGCGCGATGAGTCCTTGATACTTAGTCGTTTTTGGCAAAATTTCTGACTTTTTGAAAATTTCACAATTTTGTGAAAACTTCCACAAAATGAGGTTCTAGTATGTTAGAGGGCATCCCAGGAGGGCTCCAAAAGTGTGGGTAAAATATATATCCCACAGGGGGAAAATTGAAAAAAAGTTGAAAAAAAAAATTTTTGGGGACTTAGAAAATTTTTCAACTTGTGTCAGACTTCCAGAGAGGGGAGCATGTCAGTGCGCGCATCCGATTTCAGTTCCAGAGCGATTCGCGCGATGAGTCCTTGATACTTAGTCGTTTTTGCAAAATTTCTGACTTTTTGGAAAATTTCACAATTTTGTGAAAACTTCCACAAAATGAGGTTCTAGTATGTTAGAGGGCATCCCAGGAGGGCTCCAAAAGTGTGGGTAAAATATATATCCCACAGGGGGAAAATTGAAAAAAAGTTGAAAAAAAAAATTTTTGGGGACTTAGAAAATTTTTCAACTTTTGTCAGACTTCCAGACAGGGGAGCGTGTCAGTGCGCGCATCCGATTTCAGTTCCAGAGCGATTCGCGCGATGAGTCCTTGATACTTAGTCGTTTTTGGCAAAATTTCTGACTTTTTGAAAATTTCACAATTTTGTGAAAACTTCCACAAAATGAGGTTCTAGTATGTTAGAGGGCATCCCAGGAGGGCTCCAAAAGTGTGGGTAAAATATATATCCCACAGGGGGAAAATTGAAAAAAAGTTGAAAAAAAAAATTTTTGGGGACTTAGAAAATTTTCACACATGTGTCAGACTTCCAGAGAGGGGAGCATGTCAGTGCGCGCATCCGATTTCAGTTCCAGAGCGATTCGCGCGATGAGTCCTTGATACTTAGTCGTTTTTGCAAAATTTCTGACTTTTTGGAAAATTTCACAATTTTGTGAAAACTTCCACAAAATGAGGTTCTAGTATGTTAGAGGGCATCCCAGGAGGGCTCCAAAAGTGTGGGTAAAATATATATCCCACAGGGGGAAAATTGAAAAAAAGTTGAAAAAAAAAATTTTTGGGGACTTAGAAAATTTTTCAACTTTTGTCAGACTTCCAGACAGGGGAGCGTGTCAGTGCGCGCATCCGATTTCAGTTCCAGAGCGATTCGCGCGATGAGTCCTTGATACTTAGTCGTTTTTGCAAAATTTCTGACTTTTTGGAAAATTTCACAATTTTGTGAAAACTTCCACAAAATGAGGTTCTAGTATGTTAGAGGGCATCCCAGGAGGGCTCCAAAAGTGTGGGTAAAATATATATCCCACAGGGGGAAAATTGAAAAAAAGTTGAAAAAAAAAATTTTTGGGGACTTAGAAAATTTTCACACATGTGTCAGACTTCCAGAGAGGGGAGCATGTCAGTGCGCGCATCCGATTTCAGTTCCAGAGCGATTCGCGCGATGAGTCCTTGATACTTAGTCGTTTTTGCAAAATTTCTGACTTTTTGGAAAATTTCACAATTTTGTGAAAACTTCCACAAAATGAGGTTCTAGTATGTTAGAGGGCATCCCAGGAGGGCTCCAAAAGTGTGGGTAAAATATATATCCCACGGGGGAAAATTGAAAAAAAGTTGAAAAAAAAAATTTTTGGGGACTTAGAAAATTTTTCAACTTGTGTCAGACTTCCAGAGAGGGGAGCATGTCAGTGCGCGCATCCGATTTCAGTTCCAGAGCGATTCGCGCGATGAGTCCTTGATACTTAGTCGTTTTCAGAAGTCACAATTTTGACTTCCAGGACCCGCAAAACGTTTGTAAATTGAGCCCGCTCCCCA
>NW_027364659.1:117500-120000 GCF_046119375.1 Phyllobates terribilis | reverse complement strand
AGCGATTCGCGCGATGAGTCCTTGATACTTAGTCGTTTTTGGCAAAATTTCTGACTTTTTGAAAATTTCACAATTTTGTGAAAACTTCCACAAAATGAGGTTCTAGTATGTTAGAGGGCATCCCAGGAGGGCTCCAAAAGTGTGGGTAAAATATATATCCCACAGGGGGAAAATTGAAAAAAAGTTGAAAAAAAAAATTTTTGGGGACTTAGAAAATTTTCACACATGTGTCAGACTTCCAGAGAGGGGAGCATGTCAGTGCGCGCATCCGATTTCAGTTCCAGAGCGATTCGCGCGATGAGTCCTTGATACTTAGTCGTTTTTGCAAAATTTCTGACTTTTTGGAAAATTTCACAATTTTGTGAAAACTTCCACAAAATGAGGTTCTAGTATGTTAGAGGGCATCCCAGGAGGGCTCCAAAAGTGTGGGTAAAATATATATCCCACAGGGGGAAAATTGAAAAAAAGTTGAAAAAAAAAATTTTTGGGGACTTAGAAAATTTTTCAACTTTTGTCAGACTTCCAGACAGGGGAGCATGTCAGTGCGCGCATCCGATTTCAGTTCCAGAGCGATTCGCGCGATGAGTCCTTGATACTTAGTCGTTTTTGCAAAATTTCTGACTTTTTGGAAAATTTCACAATTTTGTGAAAACTTCCACAAAATGAGGTTCTAGTATGTTAGAGGGCATCCCAGGAGGGCTCCAAAAGTGTGGGTAAAATATATATCCCACAGGGGGAAAATTGAAAAAAAGTTGAAAAAAAAAATTTTTGGGGACTTAGAAAATTTTTCAACTTTTGTCAGACTTCCAGACAGGGGAGCGTGTCAGTGCGCGCATCCGATTTCAGTTCCAGAGCGATTCGCGCGATGAGTCCTTGATACTTAGTCGTTTTTGGCAAAATTTCTGACTTTTTGAAAATTTCACAATTTTGTGAAAACTTCCACAAAATGAGGTTCTAGTATGTTAGAGGGCATCCCAGGAGGGCTCCAAAAGTGTGGGTAAAATATATATCCCACAGGGGGAAAATTGAAAAAAAGTTGAAAAAAAAAATTTTTGGGGACTTAGAAAATTTTTCAACTTGTGTCAGACTTCCAGAGAGGGGAGCATGTCAGTGCGCGCATCCGATTTCAGTTCCAGAGCGATTCGCGCGATGAGTCCTTGATACTTAGTCGTTTTTGCAAAATTTCTGACTTTTTGGAAAATTTCACAATTTTGTGAAAACTTCCACAAAATGAGGTTCTAGTATGTTAGAGGGCATCCCAGGAGGGCTCCAAAAGTGTGGGTAAAATATATATCCCACAGGGGGAAAATTGAAAAAAAGTTGAAAAAAAAAATTTTTGGGGACTTAGAAAATTTTTCAACTTTTGTCAGACTTCCAGACAGGGGAGCGTGTCAGTGCGCGCATCCGATTTCAGTTCCAGAGCGATTCGCGCGATGAGTCCTTGATACTTAGTCGTTTTTGGCAAAATTTCTGACTTTTTGAAAATTTCACAATTTTGTGAAAACTTCCACAAAATGAGGTTCTAGTATGTTAGAGGGCATCCCAGGAGGGCTCCAAAAGTGTGGGTAAAATATATATCCCACAGGGGGAAAATTGAAAAAAAGTTGAAAAAAAAAATTTTTGGGGACTTAGAAAATTTTCACACATGTGTCAGACTTCCAGAGAGGGGAGCATGTCAGTGCGCGCATCCGATTTCAGTTCCAGAGCGATTCGCGCGATGAGTCCTTGATACTTAGTCGTTTTTGCAAAATTTCTGACTTTTTGGAAAATTTCACAATTTTGTGAAAACTTCCACAAAATGAGGTTCTAGTATGTTAGAGGGCATCCCAGGAGGGCTCCAAAAGTGTGGGTAAAATATATATCCCACAGGGGGAAAATTGAAAAAAAGTTGAAAAAAAAAATTTTTGGGGACTTAGAAAATTTTCACACATGTGTCAGACTTCCAGAGAGGGGAGCATGTCAGTGCGCGCATCCGATTTCAGTTCCAGAGCGATTCGCGCGATGAGTCCTTGATACTTAGTCGTTTTTGCAAAATTTCTGACTTTTTGGAAAATTTCACAATTTTGTGAAAACTTCCACAAAATGAGGTTCTAGTATGTTAGAGGGCATCCCAGGAGGGCTCCAAAAGTGTGGGTAAAATATATATCCCACAGGGGGAAAATTGAAAAAAAGTTGAAAAAAAAAATTTTTGGGGACTTAGAAAATTTTCACACATGTGTCAGACTTCCAGAGAGGGGAGCATGTCAGTGCGCGCATCCGATTTCAGTTCCAGAGCGATTCGCGCGATGAGTCCTTGATACTTAGTCGTTTTTGCAAAATTTCTGACTTTTTGGAAAATTTCACAATTTTGTGAAAACTTCCACAAAATGAGGTTCTAGTATGTTAGAGGGCATCCCAGGAGGGCTCCAAAAGTGTGGGTAAAATATATATCCCACGGGGGAAAATTGAAAAAAAGTTGAAAAAAAAAATTTTTGGGGACTTAGAAAATTTTTCAACTTGT
>NW_027364659.1:102500-105000 GCF_046119375.1 Phyllobates terribilis | reverse complement strand
ATATATATCCCACAGGGGGAAAATTGAAAAAAAGTTGAAAAAAAAAATTTTTGGGGACTTAGAAAATTTTTCAACTTTTGTCAGACTTCCAGACAGGGGAGCGTGTCAGTGCGCGCATCCGATTTCAGTTCCAGAGCGATTCGCGCGATGAGTCCTTGATACTTAGTCGTTTTTGGCAAAATTTCTGACTTTTTGAAAATTTCACAATTTTGTGAAAACTTCCACAAAATGAGGTTCTAGTATGTTAGAGGGCATCCCAGGAGGGCTCCAAAAGTGTGGGTAAAATATATATCCCACAGGGGGAAAATTGAAAAAAAGTTGAAAAAAAAAATTTTTGGGGACTTAGAAAATTTTCACACATGTGTCAGACTTCCAGAGAGGGGAGCATGTCAGTGCGCGCATCCGATTTCAGTTCCAGAGCGATTCGCGCGATGAGTCCTTGATACTTAGTCGTTTTTGCAAAATTTCTGACTTTTTGGAAAATTTCACAATTTTGTGAAAACTTCCACAAAATGAGGTTCTAGTATGTTAGAGGGCATCCCAGGAGGGCTCCAAAAGTGTGGGTAAAATATATATCCCACAGGGGGAAAATTGAAAAAAAGTTGAAAAAAAAAATTTTTGGGGACTTAGAAAATTTTTCAACTTTTGTCAGACTTCCAGACAGGGGAGCGTGTCAGTGCGCGCATCCGATTTCAGTTCCAGAGCGATTCGCGCGATGAGTCCTTGATACTTAGTCGTTTTTGCAAAATTTCTGACTTTTTGGAAAATTTCACAATTTTGTGAAAACTTCCACAAAATGAGGTTCTAGTATGTTAGAGGGCATCCCAGGAGGGCTCCAAAAGTGTGGGTAAAATATATATCCCACAGGGGGAAAATTGAAAAAAAGTTGAAAAAAAAAATTTTTGGGGACTTAGAAAATTTTTCAACTTGTGTCAGACTTCCAGAGAGGGGAGCATGTCAGTGCGCGCATCCGATTTCAGTTCCAGAGCGATTCGCGCGATGAGTCCTTGATACTTAGTCGTTTTCAGAAGTCACAATTTTGACTTCCAGGACCCGCAAAACGTTTGTAAATTGAGCCCGCTCCCCAGTTCCAAGCGTTTTGAGGTGTCCCCGGTTGCAGTAATGCAGCCTGCCCACTAGATGTCGCAAAAGAGACAAAAAGTGAAAAAGAACCAGAATGAGGAAATTCCAGGGAGCCGAATCCGCCTGACAGTTCCAGGCGATCGGGCACTTTTTTGCATGCGTCCCTAAAGTGGGTATAGGGTGACACTCCATGCAAAGACCCAGTTTTGCACACCACCGGCAGAATATATGAGAGAGAGGTACCTCTCAGCCCCGACACATTTTGACTCATTTAAGCTGGTTTTCACCTCCGTAGGCCTGGGTATGCGTTTTGGCTATGAGTCCCTGTTCGGCTGGAGGTCTGCACCTTGGCTGAACCCAGGCTTCCGCAGCTGCGTGGGGGGACTTTTGCCGGTCGCCTATCCCAAGTCAGAGAGGTGTTCCTGGGTTGAAGTGAGCCTGGCCAGACCCCCCCGCGGGCCCTGGTTCTCCACATGGGGGCGCCGTCAAGGCTAAAATCTGGATTTTTAGGCCGAGGAGAGGCTCCATGAGGGCGGATGCTTTTGTGGCTTCGACCCCAGTGCTGTTCCACATCCAGTACCCCCCCGCAAGGGCGCCTGTACCCGAGTCGCGCTTCCAGGACTCGTGGGCACGTATCTCCCGACGACAGGGGTTTGCAGCCTCCGTACTTGGGCAAGTCCCTACATGCACCCCTGCTCTTCCTCCGATCGATCTGGCGCAGCGCTCCCGGGTGGGGAGGTGGCGCCGCTCGCTCGGCCCGGGCTTTGGAGCCCGCGCTGGCTTAAGGTGAGCGGTCCCCTTCCTCCTCTACCCCCGGGCTTCCGACACCTATCTTTGGGCGCGCATGCCGGCCTCGCCTCCCGTCTGCGGAGGTGGCCGAGCCGTGGGGAGTTTGACCCGAACCGAGCGAAGGCAGTGGTCCGACGACCCGTACGGGCGAACGGCGGGGCGCCCACCCAGCCAGGCGTGGGGGCCCGTCGTCCGAATCGCTCCCTGTGCGGGGAAGCACAGCGATCTTCTCCGAGGGCGGCCCTTTTCTTCCAGATGCGTACCCGGCCAGCGGAGGCTCGCGCTGCCCCTCGTGTCCGAAAGGGCGGCCTCCGCGGCGGTGGCGACAGCGGCGGCGGTGGGTGGCCTCTCCGCGCCACTGCCGAGCTTCGCGATTTCCAGTCTTTTCCCGAGCCCCTACGTCAGTGGGGAGGACGACAGAGGTGTGGAGGCAGGCGAAGGGGGTTCTCACCGTGCGGTGTGCCCCAGCCCGACCGTTGCCTTCCCCCTCGACCCTCGTCCTCCCAGGCGGCTCGGCCAGGGAGCAGGAGAGAGAGCGAGAGAGGGAGAGCGGAAACCCCAGAGCCAAGGGGTTAGATGGAGAACGGGAGAAGGAACGAGGGCCAAGAGGTAGGGAGTACGGTGAAAG
>NW_027364659.1:87500-92500 GCF_046119375.1 Phyllobates terribilis | reverse complement strand
AATTTTGTGAAAACTTCCACAAAATGAGGTTCTAGTATGTTAGAGGGCATCCCAGGAGGGCTCCAAAAGTGTGGGTAAAATATATATCCCACAGGGGGAAAATTGAAAAAAAGTTGAAAAAAAAAATTTTTGGGGACTTAGAAAATTTTTCAACTTTTGTCAGACTTCCAGACAGGGGAGCGTGTCAGTGCGCGCATCCGATTTCAGTTCCAGAGCGATTCGCGCGATGAGTCCTTGATACTTAGTCGTTTTTGGCAAAATTTCTGACTTTTTGAAAATTTCACAATTTTGTGAAAACTTCCACAAAATGAGGTTCTAGTATGTTAGAGGGCATCCCAGGAGGGCTCCAAAAGTGTGGGTAAAATATATATCCCACAGGGGGAAAATTGAAAAAAAGTTGAAAAAAAAAATTTTTGGGGACTTAGAAAATTTTCACACATGTGTCAGACTTCCAGAGAGGGGAGCATGTCAGTGCGCGCATCCGATTTCAGTTCCAGAGCGATTCGCGCGATGAGTCCTTGATACTTAGTCGTTTTTGCAAAATTTCTGACTTTTTGGAAAATTTCACAATTTTGTGAAAACTTCCACAAAATGAGGTTCTAGTATGTTAGAGGGCATCCCAGGAGGGCTCCAAAAGTGTGGGTAAAATATATATCCCACAGGGGGAAAATTGAAAAAAAGTTGAAAAAAAAAATTTTTGGGGACTTAGAAAATTTTTCAACTTTTGTCAGACTTCCAGACAGGGGAGCGTGTCAGTGCGCGCATCCGATTTCAGTTCCAGAGCGATTCGCGCGATGAGTCCTTGATACTTAGTCGTTTTTGGCAAAATTTCTGACTTTTTGAAAATTTCACAATTTTGTGAAAACTTCCACAAAATGAGGTTCTAGTATGTTAGAGGGCATCCCAGGAGGGCTCCAAAAGTGTGGGTAAAATATATATCCCACAGGGGGAAAATTGAAAAAAAGTTGAAAAAAAAAATTTTTGGGGACTTAGAAAATTTTTCAACTTGTGTCAGACTTCCAGAGAGGGGAGCATGTCAGTGCGCGCATCCGATTTCAGTTCCAGAGCGATTCGCGCGATGAGTCCTTGATACTTAGTCGTTTTTGCAAAATTTCTGACTTTTTGGAAAATTTCACAATTTTGTGAAAACTTCCACAAAATGAGGTTCTAGTATGTTAGAGGGCATCCCAGGAGGGCTCCAAAAGTGTGGGTAAAATATATATCCCACAGGGGGAAAATTGAAAAAAAGTTGAAAAAAAAAATTTTTGGGGACTTAGAAAATTTTTCAACTTTTGTCAGACTTCCAGACAGGGGAGCGTGTCAGTGCGCGCATCCGATTTCAGTTCCAGAGCGATTCGCGCGATGAGTCCTTGATACTTAGTCGTTTTTGGCAAAATTTCTGACTTTTTGAAAATTTCACAATTTTGTGAAAACTTCCACAAAATGAGGTTCTAGTATGTTAGAGGGCATCCCAGGAGGGCTCCAAAAGTGTGGGTAAAATATATATCCCACAGGGGGAAAATTGAAAAAAAGTTGAAAAAAAAAATTTTTGGGGACTTAGAAAATTTTCACACATGTGTCAGACTTCCAGAGAGGGGAGCATGTCAGTGCGCGCATCCGATTTCAGTTCCAGAGCGATTCGCGCGATGAGTCCTTGATACTTAGTCGTTTTTGCAAAATTTCTGACTTTTTGGAAAATTTCACAATTTTGTGAAAACTTCCACAAAATGAGGTTCTAGTATGTTAGAGGGCATCCCAGGAGGGCTCCAAAAGTGTGGGTAAAATATATATCCCACAGGGGGAAAATTGAAAAAAAGTTGAAAAAAAAAATTTTTGGGGACTTAGAAAATTTTTCAACTTTTGTCAGACTTCCAGACAGGGGAGCATGTCAGTGCGCGCATCCGATTTCAGTTCCAGAGCGATTCGCGCGATGAGTCCTTGATACTTAGTCGTTTTTGCAAAATTTCTGACTTTTTGGAAAATTTCACAATTTTGTGAAAACTTCCACAAAATGAGGTTCTAGTATGTTAGAGGGCATCCCAGGAGGGCTCCAAAAGTGTGGGTAAAATATATATCCCACAGGGGGAAAATTGAAAAAAAGTTGAAAAAAAAAATTTTTGGGGACTTAGAAAATTTTTCAACTTTTGTCAGACTTCCAGACAGGGGAGCGTGTCAGTGCGCGCATCCGATTTCAGTTCCAGAGCGATTCGCGCGATGAGTCCTTGATACTTAGTCGTTTTTGGCAAAATTTCTGACTTTTTGAAAATTTCACAATTTTGTGAAAACTTCCACAAAATGAGGTTCTAGTATGTTAGAGGGCATCCCAGGAGGGCTCCAAAAGTGTGGGTAAAATATATATCCCACAGGGGGAAAATTGAAAAAAAGTTGAAAAAAAAAATTTTTGGGGACTTAGAAAATTTTTCAACTTGTGTCAGACTTCCAGAGAGGGGAGCATGTCAGTGCGCGCATCCGATTTCAGTTCCAGAGCGATTCGCGCGATGAGTCCTTGATACTTAGTCGTTTTTGCAAAATTTCTGACTTTTTGGAAAATTTCACAATTTTGTGAAAACTTCCACAAAATGAGGTTCTAGTATGTTAGAGGGCATCCCAGGAGGGCTCCAAAAGTGTGGGTAAAATATATATCCCACAGGGGGAAAATTGAAAAAAAGTTGAAAAAAAAAATTTTTGGGGACTTAGAAAATTTTTCAACTTTTGTCAGACTTCCAGACAGGGGAGCGTGTCAGTGCGCGCATCCGATTTCAGTTCCAGAGCGATTCGCGCGATGAGTCCTTGATACTTAGTCGTTTTTGGCAAAATTTCTGACTTTTTGAAAATTTCACAATTTTGTGAAAACTTCCACAAAATGAGGTTCTAGTATGTTAGAGGGCATCCCAGGAGGGCTCCAAAAGTGTGGGTAAAATATATATCCCACAGGGGGAAAATTGAAAAAAAGTTGAAAAAAAAAATTTTTGGGGACTTAGAAAATTTTCACACATGTGTCAGACTTCCAGAGAGGGGAGCATGTCAGTGCGCGCATCCGATTTCAGTTCCAGAGCGATTCGCGCGATGAGTCCTTGATACTTAGTCGTTTTTGCAAAATTTCTGACTTTTTGGAAAATTTCACAATTTTGTGAAAACTTCCACAAAATGAGGTTCTAGTATGTTAGAGGGCATCCCAGGAGGGCTCCAAAAGTGTGGGTAAAATATATATCCCACAGGGGGAAAATTGAAAAAAAGTTGAAAAAAAAAATTTTTGGGGACTTAGAAAATTTTCACACATGTGTCAGACTTCCAGAGAGGGGAGCATGTCAGTGCGCGCATCCGATTTCAGTTCCAGAGCGATTCGCGCGATGAGTCCTTGATACTTAGTCGTTTTTGCAAAATTTCTGACTTTTTGGAAAATTTCACAATTTTGTGAAAACTTCCACAAAATGAGGTTCTAGTATGTTAGAGGGCATCCCAGGAGGGCTCCAAAAGTGTGGGTAAAATATATATCCCACAGGGGGAAAATTGAAAAAAAGTTGAAAAAAAAAATTTTTGGGGACTTAGAAAATTTTCACACATGTGTCAGACTTCCAGAGAGGGGAGCATGTCAGTGCGCGCATCCGATTTCAGTTCCAGAGCGATTCGCGCGATGAGTCCTTGATACTTAGTCGTTTTTGCAAAATTTCTGACTTTTTGGAAAATTTCACAATTTTGTGAAAACTTCCACAAAATGAGGTTCTAGTATGTTAGAGGGCATCCCAGGAGGGCTCCAAAAGTGTGGGTAAAATATATATCCCACGGGGGAAAATTGAAAAAAAGTTGAAAAAAAAAATTTTTGGGGACTTAGAAAATTTTTCAACTTGTGTCAGACTTCCAGAGAGGGGAGCATGTCAGTGCGCGCATCCGATTTCAGTTCCAGAGCGATTCGCGCGATGAGTCCTTGATACTTAGTCGTTTTCAGAAGTCACAATTTTGACTTCCAGGACCCGCAAAACGTTTGTAAATTGAGCCCGCTCCCCAGTTCCAAGCGTTTTGAGGTGTCCCCGGTTGCAGTAATGCAGCCTGCCCACTAGATGTCGCAAAAGAGACAAAAAGTGAAAAAGAACCAGAATGAGGAAATTCCAGGGAGCCGAATCCGCCTGACAGTTCCAGGCGATCGGGCACTTTTTTGCATGCGTCCCTAAAGTGGGTATAGGGTGACACTCCATGCAAAGACCCAGTTTTGCACACCACCGGCAGAATATATGAGAGAGAGGTACCTCTCAGCCCCGACACATTTCGACTCATTTAAGCTGGTTTTCACCTCCGTAGGCCTGGGTATGCGTTTTGGCTATGAGTCCCTGTTCGGCTGGAGGTCTGCACCTTGGCTGAACCCAGGCTTCCGCAGCTGCGTGGGGGGACTTTTGCCGGTCGCCTATCCCAAGTCAGAGAGGTGTTCCTGGGTTGAAGTGAGCCTGGCCAGACCCCCCCGCGGGCCCTGGTTCTCCACATGGGGGCGCCGTCAAGGCTAAAATCTGGATTTTTAGGCCGAGGAGAGGCTCCATGAGGGCGGATGCTTTTGTGGCTTCGACCCCAGTGCTGTTCCACATCCAGTACCCCCCCGCAAGGGCGCCTGTACCCGAGTCGCGCTTCCAGGACTCGTGGGCACGTATCTCCCGACGACAGGGGTTTGCAGCCTCCGTACTTGGGCAAGTCCCTACATGCACCCCTGCTCTTCCTCCGATCGATCTGGCGCAGCGCTCCCGGGTGGGGAGGTGGCGCCGCTCGCTCGGCCCGGGCTTTGGAGCCCGCGCTGGCTTAAGGTGAGCGGTCCCCTTCCTCCTCTACCCCCGGGCTTCCGACACCTATCTTTGGGCGCGCATGCCGGCCTCGCCTCCCGTCTGCGGAGGTGGCCGAGCCGTGGGGAGTTTGACCCGAACCGAGCGAAGGCAGTGGTCCGACGACCCGTACGGGCGAACGGCGGGGCGCCCACCCAGCCAGGCGTGGGGGCCCGTCGTCCGAATCGCTCCCTGTGC
>NW_027364659.1:72500-77500 GCF_046119375.1 Phyllobates terribilis | reverse complement strand
CAACTTTTGTCAGACTTCCAGACAGGGGAGCGTGTCAGTGCGCGCATCCGATTTCAGTTCCAGAGCGATTCGCGCGATGAGTCCTTGATACTTAGTCGTTTTTGGCAAAATTTCTGACTTTTTGAAAATTTCACAATTTTGTGAAAACTTCCACAAAATGAGGTTCTAGTATGTTAGAGGGCATCCCAGGAGGGCTCCAAAAGTGTGGGTAAAATATATATCCCACAGGGGGAAAATTGAAAAAAAGTTGAAAAAAAAAATTTTTGGGGACTTAGAAAATTTTCACACATGTGTCAGACTTCCAGAGAGGGGAGCATGTCAGTGCGCGCATCCGATTTCAGTTCCAGAGCGATTCGCGCGATGAGTCCTTGATACTTAGTCGTTTTTGCAAAATTTCTGACTTTTTGGAAAATTTCACAATTTTGTGAAAACTTCCACAAAATGAGGTTCTAGTATGTTAGAGGGCATCCCAGGAGGGCTCCAAAAGTGTGGGTAAAATATATATCCCACAGGGGGAAAATTGAAAAAAAGTTGAAAAAAAAAATTTTTGGGGACTTAGAAAATTTTTCAACTTTTGTCAGACTTCCAGACAGGGGAGCATGTCAGTGCGCGCATCCGATTTCAGTTCCAGAGCGATTCGCGCGATGAGTCCTTGATACTTAGTCGTTTTTGCAAAATTTCTGACTTTTTGGAAAATTTCACAATTTTGTGAAAACTTCCACAAAATGAGGTTCTAGTATGTTAGAGGGCATCCCAGGAGGGCTCCAAAAGTGTGGGTAAAATATATATCCCACAGGGGGAAAATTGAAAAAAAGTTGAAAAAAAAAATTTTTGGGGACTTAGAAAATTTTTCAACTTTTGTCAGACTTCCAGACAGGGGAGCGTGTCAGTGCGCGCATCCGATTTCAGTTCCAGAGCGATTCGCGCGATGAGTCCTTGATACTTAGTCGTTTTTGGCAAAATTTCTGACTTTTTGAAAATTTCACAATTTTGTGAAAACTTCCACAAAATGAGGTTCTAGTATGTTAGAGGGCATCCCAGGAGGGCTCCAAAAGTGTGGGTAAAATATATATCCCACAGGGGGAAAATTGAAAAAAAGTTGAAAAAAAAAATTTTTGGGGACTTAGAAAATTTTCACACATGTGTCAGACTTCCAGAGAGGGGAGCATGTCAGTGCGCGCATCCGATTTCAGTTCCAGAGCGATTCGCGCGATGAGTCCTTGATACTTAGTCGTTTTTGCAAAATTTCTGACTTTTTGGAAAATTTCACAATTTTGTGAAAACTTCCACAAAATGAGGTTCTAGTATGTTAGAGGGCATCCCAGGAGGGCTCCAAAAGTGTGGGTAAAATATATATCCCACAGGGGGAAAATTGAAAAAAAGTTGAAAAAAAAAATTTTTGGGGACTTAGAAAATTTTTCAACTTTTGTCAGACTTCCAGACAGGGGAGCATGTCAGTGCGCGCATCCGATTTCAGTTCCAGAGCGATTCGCGCGATGAGTCCTTGATACTTAGTCGTTTTTGCAAAATTTCTGACTTTTTGGAAAATTTCACAATTTTGTGAAAACTTCCACAAAATGAGGTTCTAGTATGTTAGAGGGCATCCCAGGAGGGCTCCAAAAGTGTGGGTAAAATATATATCCCACAGGGGGAAAATTGAAAAAAAGTTGAAAAAAAAAATTTTTGGGGACTTAGAAAATTTTTCAACTTTTGTCAGACTTCCAGACAGGGGAGCGTGTCAGTGCGCGCATCCGATTTCAGTTCCAGAGCGATTCGCGCGATGAGTCCTTGATACTTAGTCGTTTTTGGCAAAATTTCTGACTTTTTGAAAATTTCACAATTTTGTGAAAACTTCCACAAAATGAGGTTCTAGTATGTTAGAGGGCATCCCAGGAGGGCTCCAAAAGTGTGGGTAAAATATATATCCCACAGGGGGAAAATTGAAAAAAAGTTGAAAAAAAAAATTTTTGGGGACTTAGAAAATTTTCACACATGTGTCAGACTTCCAGAGAGGGGAGCATGTCAGTGCGCGCATCCGATTTCAGTTCCAGAGCGATTCGCGCGATGAGTCCTTGATACTTAGTCGTTTTTGCAAAATTTCTGACTTTTTGGAAAATTTCACAATTTTGTGAAAACTTCCACAAAATGAGGTTCTAGTATGTTAGAGGGCATCCCAGGAGGGCTCCAAAAGTGTGGGTAAAATATATATCCCACAGGGGGAAAATTGAAAAAAAGTTGAAAAAAAAAATTTTTGGGGACTTAGAAAATTTTTCAACTTTTGTCAGACTTCCAGACAGGGGAGCATGTCAGTGCGCGCATCCGATTTCAGTTCCAGAGCGATTCGCGCGATGAGTCCTTGATACTTAGTCGTTTTTGCAAAATTTCTGACTTTTTGGAAAATTTCACAATTTTGTGAAAACTTCCACAAAATGAGGTTCTAGTATGTTAGAGGGCATCCCAGGAGGGCTCCAAAAGTGTGGGTAAAATATATATCCCACAGGGGGAAAATTGAAAAAAAGTTGAAAAAAAAAATTTTTGGGGACTTAGAAAATTTTTCAACTTTTGTCAGACTTCCAGACAGGGGAGCGTGTCAGTGCGCGCATCCGATTTCAGTTCCAGAGCGATTCGCGCGATGAGTCCTTGATACTTAGTCGTTTTTGGCAAAATTTCTGACTTTTTGAAAATTTCACAATTTTGTGAAAACTTCCACAAAATGAGGTTCTAGTATGTTAGAGGGCATCCCAGGAGGGCTCCAAAAGTGTGGGTAAAATATATATCCCACAGGGGGAAAATTGAAAAAAAGTTGAAAAAAAAAATTTTTGGGGACTTAGAAAATTTTTCAACTTGTGTCAGACTTCCAGAGAGGGGAGCATGTCAGTGCGCGCATCCGATTTCAGTTCCAGAGCGATTCGCGCGATGAGTCCTTGATACTTAGTCGTTTTTGCAAAATTTCTGACTTTTTGGAAAATTTCACAATTTTGTGAAAACTTCCACAAAATGAGGTTCTAGTATGTTAGAGGGCATCCCAGGAGGGCTCCAAAAGTGTGGGTAAAATATATATCCCACAGGGGGAAAATTGAAAAAAAGTTGAAAAAAAAAATTTTTGGGGACTTAGAAAATTTTTCAACTTTTGTCAGACTTCCAGACAGGGGAGCGTGTCAGTGCGCGCATCCGATTTCAGTTCCAGAGCGATTCGCGCGATGAGTCCTTGATACTTAGTCGTTTTTGGCAAAATTTCTGACTTTTTGAAAATTTCACAATTTTGTGAAAACTTCCACAAAATGAGGTTCTAGTATGTTAGAGGGCATCCCAGGAGGGCTCCAAAAGTGTGGGTAAAATATATATCCCACAGGGGGAAAATTGAAAAAAAGTTGAAAAAAAAAATTTTTGGGGACTTAGAAAATTTTCACACATGTGTCAGACTTCCAGAGAGGGGAGCATGTCAGTGCGCGCATCCGATTTCAGTTCCAGAGCGATTCGCGCGATGAGTCCTTGATACTTAGTCGTTTTTGCAAAATTTCTGACTTTTTGGAAAATTTCACAATTTTGTGAAAACTTCCACAAAATGAGGTTCTAGTATGTTAGAGGGCATCCCAGGAGGGCTCCAAAAGTGTGGGTAAAATATATATCCCACAGGGGGAAAATTGAAAAAAAGTTGAAAAAAAAAATTTTTGGGGACTTAGAAAATTTTCACACATGTGTCAGACTTCCAGAGAGGGGAGCATGTCAGTGCGCGCATCCGATTTCAGTTCCAGAGCGATTCGCGCGATGAGTCCTTGATACTTAGTCGTTTTTGCAAAATTTCTGACTTTTTGGAAAATTTCACAATTTTGTGAAAACTTCCACAAAATGAGGTTCTAGTATGTTAGAGGGCATCCCAGGAGGGCTCCAAAAGTGTGGGTAAAATATATATCCCACAGGGGGAAAATTGAAAAAAAGTTGAAAAAAAAAATTTTTGGGGACTTAGAAAATTTTCACACATGTGTCAGACTTCCAGAGAGGGGAGCATGTCAGTGCGCGCATCCGATTTCAGTTCCAGAGCGATTCGCGCGATGAGTCCTTGATACTTAGTCGTTTTTGCAAAATTTCTGACTTTTTGGAAAATTTCACAATTTTGTGAAAACTTCCACAAAATGAGGTTCTAGTATGTTAGAGGGCATCCCAGGAGGGCTCCAAAAGTGTGGGTAAAATATATATCCCACGGGGGAAAATTGAAAAAAAGTTGAAAAAAAAAATTTTTGGGGACTTAGAAAATTTTTCAACTTGTGTCAGACTTCCAGAGAGGGGAGCATGTCAGTGCGCGCATCCGATTTCAGTTCCAGAGCGATTCGCGCGATGAGTCCTTGATACTTAGTCGTTTTCAGAAGTCACAATTTTGACTTCCAGGACCCGCAAAACGTTTGTAAATTGAGCCCGCTCCCCAGTTCCAAGCGTTTTGAGGTGTCCCCGGTTGCAGTAATGCAGCCTGCCCACTAGATGTCGCAAAAGAGACAAAAAGTGAAAAAGAACCAGAATGAGGAAATTCCAGGGAGCCGAATCCGCCTGACAGTTCCAGGCGATCGGGCACTTTTTTGCATGCGTCCCTAAAGTGGGTATAGGGTGACACTCCATGCAAAGACCCAGTTTTGCACACCACCGGCAGAATATATGAGAGAGAGGTACCTCTCAGCCCCGACACATTTCGACTCATTTAAGCTGGTTTTCACCTCCGTAGGCCTGGGTATGCGTTTTGGCTATGAGTCCCTGTTCGGCTGGAGGTCTGCACCTTGGCTGAACCCAGGCTTCCGCAGCTGCGTGGGGGGACTTTTGCCGGTCGCCTATCCCAAGTCAGAGAGGTGTTCCTGGGTTGAAGTGAGCCTGGCCAGACCCCCCCGCGGGCCCTGGTTCTCCACATGGGGGCGCCGTCAAGGCTAAAATCTGGATTTTTAGGCCGAGGAGAGGCTCCATGAGGGCGGATGCTTTTGTGGCTTCGACCCCAGTGCTGTTCCACATCCAGTACC
>NW_027364659.1:57500-62500 GCF_046119375.1 Phyllobates terribilis | reverse complement strand
CCACAAAATGAGGTTCTAGTATGTTAGAGGGCATCCCAGGAGGGCTCCAAAAGTGTGGGTAAAATATATATCCCACAGGGGGAAAATTGAAAAAAAGTTGAAAAAAAAAATTTTTGGGGACTTAGAAAATTTTTCAACTTTTGTCAGACTTCCAGACAGGGGAGCATGTCAGTGCGCGCATCCGATTTCAGTTCCAGAGCGATTCGCGCGATGAGTCCTTGATACTTAGTCGTTTTTGCAAAATTTCTGACTTTTTGGAAAATTTCACAATTTTGTGAAAACTTCCACAAAATGAGGTTCTAGTATGTTAGAGGGCATCCCAGGAGGGCTCCAAAAGTGTGGGTAAAATATATATCCCACAGGGGGAAAATTGAAAAAAAGTTGAAAAAAAAAATTTTTGGGGACTTAGAAAATTTTTCAACTTTTGTCAGACTTCCAGACAGGGGAGCGTGTCAGTGCGCGCATCCGATTTCAGTTCCAGAGCGATTCGCGCGATGAGTCCTTGATACTTAGTCGTTTTTGGCAAAATTTCTGACTTTTTGAAAATTTCACAATTTTGTGAAAACTTCCACAAAATGAGGTTCTAGTATGTTAGAGGGCATCCCAGGAGGGCTCCAAAAGTGTGGGTAAAATATATATCCCACAGGGGGAAAATTGAAAAAAAGTTGAAAAAAAAAATTTTTGGGGACTTAGAAAATTTTCACACATGTGTCAGACTTCCAGAGAGGGGAGCATGTCAGTGCGCGCATCCGATTTCAGTTCCAGAGCGATTCGCGCGATGAGTCCTTGATACTTAGTCGTTTTTGCAAAATTTCTGACTTTTTGGAAAATTTCACAATTTTGTGAAAACTTCCACAAAATGAGGTTCTAGTATGTTAGAGGGCATCCCAGGAGGGCTCCAAAAGTGTGGGTAAAATATATATCCCACAGGGGGAAAATTGAAAAAAAGTTGAAAAAAAAAATTTTTGGGGACTTAGAAAATTTTTCAACTTTTGTCAGACTTCCAGACAGGGGAGCATGTCAGTGCGCGCATCCGATTTCAGTTCCAGAGCGATTCGCGCGATGAGTCCTTGATACTTAGTCGTTTTTGCAAAATTTCTGACTTTTTGGAAAATTTCACAATTTTGTGAAAACTTCCACAAAATGAGGTTCTAGTATGTTAGAGGGCATCCCAGGAGGGCTCCAAAAGTGTGGGTAAAATATATATCCCACAGGGGGAAAATTGAAAAAAAGTTGAAAAAAAAAATTTTTGGGGACTTAGAAAATTTTTCAACTTTTGTCAGACTTCCAGACAGGGGAGCGTGTCAGTGCGCGCATCCGATTTCAGTTCCAGAGCGATTCGCGCGATGAGTCCTTGATACTTAGTCGTTTTTGGCAAAATTTCTGACTTTTTGAAAATTTCACAATTTTGTGAAAACTTCCACAAAATGAGGTTCTAGTATGTTAGAGGGCATCCCAGGAGGGCTCCAAAAGTGTGGGTAAAATATATATCCCACAGGGGGAAAATTGAAAAAAAGTTGAAAAAAAAAATTTTTGGGGACTTAGAAAATTTTTCAACTTGTGTCAGACTTCCAGAGAGGGGAGCATGTCAGTGCGCGCATCCGATTTCAGTTCCAGAGCGATTCGCGCGATGAGTCCTTGATACTTAGTCGTTTTTGCAAAATTTCTGACTTTTTGGAAAATTTCACAATTTTGTGAAAACTTCCACAAAATGAGGTTCTAGTATGTTAGAGGGCATCCCAGGAGGGCTCCAAAAGTGTGGGTAAAATATATATCCCACAGGGGGAAAATTGAAAAAAAGTTGAAAAAAAAAATTTTTGGGGACTTAGAAAATTTTTCAACTTTTGTCAGACTTCCAGACAGGGGAGCGTGTCAGTGCGCGCATCCGATTTCAGTTCCAGAGCGATTCGCGCGATGAGTCCTTGATACTTAGTCGTTTTTGGCAAAATTTCTGACTTTTTGAAAATTTCACAATTTTGTGAAAACTTCCACAAAATGAGGTTCTAGTATGTTAGAGGGCATCCCAGGAGGGCTCCAAAAGTGTGGGTAAAATATATATCCCACAGGGGGAAAATTGAAAAAAAGTTGAAAAAAAAAATTTTTGGGGACTTAGAAAATTTTCACACATGTGTCAGACTTCCAGAGAGGGGAGCATGTCAGTGCGCGCATCCGATTTCAGTTCCAGAGCGATTCGCGCGATGAGTCCTTGATACTTAGTCGTTTTTGCAAAATTTCTGACTTTTTGGAAAATTTCACAATTTTGTGAAAACTTCCACAAAATGAGGTTCTAGTATGTTAGAGGGCATCCCAGGAGGGCTCCAAAAGTGTGGGTAAAATATATATCCCACAGGGGGAAAATTGAAAAAAAGTTGAAAAAAAAAATTTTTGGGGACTTAGAAAATTTTCACACATGTGTCAGACTTCCAGAGAGGGGAGCATGTCAGTGCGCGCATCCGATTTCAGTTCCAGAGCGATTCGCGCGATGAGTCCTTGATACTTAGTCGTTTTTGCAAAATTTCTGACTTTTTGGAAAATTTCACAATTTTGTGAAAACTTCCACAAAATGAGGTTCTAGTATGTTAGAGGGCATCCCAGGAGGGCTCCAAAAGTGTGGGTAAAATATATATCCCACAGGGGGAAAATTGAAAAAAAGTTGAAAAAAAAAATTTTTGGGGACTTAGAAAATTTTCACACATGTGTCAGACTTCCAGAGAGGGGAGCATGTCAGTGCGCGCATCCGATTTCAGTTCCAGAGCGATTCGCGCGATGAGTCCTTGATACTTAGTCGTTTTTGCAAAATTTCTGACTTTTTGGAAAATTTCACAATTTTGTGAAAACTTCCACAAAATGAGGTTCTAGTATGTTAGAGGGCATCCCAGGAGGGCTCCAAAAGTGTGGGTAAAATATATATCCCACGGGGGAAAATTGAAAAAAAGTTGAAAAAAAAAATTTTTGGGGACTTAGAAAATTTTTCAACTTGTGTCAGACTTCCAGAGAGGGGAGCATGTCAGTGCGCGCATCCGATTTCAGTTCCAGAGCGATTCGCGCGATGAGTCCTTGATACTTAGTCGTTTTCAGAAGTCACAATTTTGACTTCCAGGACCCGCAAAACGTTTGTAAATTGAGCCCGCTCCCCAGTTCCAAGCGTTTTGAGGTGTCCCCGGTTGCAGTAATGCAGCCTGCCCACTAGATGTCGCAAAAGAGACAAAAAGTGAAAAAGAACCAGAATGAGGAAATTCCAGGGAGCCGAATCCGCCTGACAGTTCCAGGCGATCGGGCACTTTTTTGCATGCGTCCCTAAAGTGGGTATAGGGTGACACTCCATGCAAAGACCCAGTTTTGCACACCACCGGCAGAATATATGAGAGAGAGGTACCTCTCAGCCCCGACACATTTCGACTCATTTAAGCTGGTTTTCACCTCCGTAGGCCTGGGTATGCGTTTTGGCTATGAGTCCCTGTTCGGCTGGAGGTCTGCACCTTGGCTGAACCCAGGCTTCCGCAGCTGCGTGGGGGGACTTTTGCCGGTCGCCTATCCCAAGTCAGAGAGGTGTTCCTGGGTTGAAGTGAGCCTGGCCAGACCCCCCCGCGGGCCCTGGTTCTCCACATGGGGGCGCCGTCAAGGCTAAAATCTGGATTTTTAGGCCGAGGAGAGGCTCCATGAGGGCGGATGCTTTTGTGGCTTCGACCCCAGTGCTGTTCCACATCCAGTACCCCCCCGCAAGGGCGCCTGTACCCGAGTCGCGCTTCCAGGACTCGTGGGCACGTATCTCCCGACGACAGGGGTTTGCAGCCTCCGTACTTGGGCAAGTCCCTACATGCACCCCTGCTCTTCCTCCGATCGATCTGGCGCAGCGCTCCCGGGTGGGGAGGTGGCGCCGCTCGCTCGGCCCGGGCTTTGGAGCCCGCGCTGGCTTAAGGTGAGCGGTCCCCTTCCTCCTCTACCCCCGGGCTTCCGACACCTATCTTTGGGCGCGCATGCCGGCCTCGCCTCCCGTCTGCGGAGGTGGCCGAGCCGTGGGGAGTTTGACCCGAACCGAGCGAAGGCAGTGGTCCGACGACCCGTACGGGCGAACGGCGGGGCGCCCACCCAGCCAGGCGTGGGGGCCCGTCGTCCGAATCGCTCCCTGTGCGGGGAAGCACAGCGATCTTCTCCGAGGGCGGCCCTTTTCTTCCAGATGCGTACCCGGCCAGCGGAGGCTCGCGCTGCCCCTCGTGTCCGAAAGGGCGGCCTCCGCGGCGGTGGCGACAGCGGCGGCGGTGGGTGGCCTCTCCGCGCCACTGCCGAGCTTCGCGATTTCCAGTCTTTTCCCGAGCCCCTACGTCAGTGGGGAGGACGACAGAGGTGTGGAGGCAGGCGAAGGGGGTTCTCACCGTGCGGTGTGCCCCAGCCCGACCGTTGCCTTCCCCCTCGACCCTCGTCCTCCCAGGCGGCTCGGCCAGGGAGCAGGAGAGAGAGCGAGAGAGGGAGAGCGGAAACCCCAGAGCCAAGGGGTTAGATGGAGAACGGGAGAAGGAACGAGGGCCAAGAGGTAGGGAGTACGGTGAAAGGCCGACCTGGGATCCCCCTGCGCTCCCGCCCTGGGCGGGGAGCAGCCCTGGGAAGAAAAGCCGCTCGGGCATCCCTTTGAGGTTACGGGCGCGAGCGGGAAGAGGGACTACGCTGGAGGGCGACGCCGACACGGCCAGGCCGACGACCACCCACGCGACCTCAGCGTCGCCGGGTTAGTGCCAGAGCCGCGGCGGACCCCGACGGCCAGCCCCCCTCTCCCAATCCTCGTGCCTGTCCGCCGGTGGGTCGAGGACCCCCCGCGGCGGAGGCAGGTCTAAGCCAGACGGTGGCGCCGCATAGGCCCACCCCCGCACGCCATCTCCCTGAGCGACCCTGTGTGTCGTCTTGGGTGCGGTTGGTGAGACGGGGGCGGCCGTGGCATCCTCCGGAGGCCAGTCACCTCGCCCTCCCCGTGCAAGGGGTGTTTTCCAGACGCCTGCCGCTTCGGG
>NW_027364659.1:45000-47500 GCF_046119375.1 Phyllobates terribilis | reverse complement strand
TCCAGACAGGGGAGCGTGTCAGTGCGCGCATCCGATTTCAGTTCCAGAGCGATTCGCGCGATGAGTCCTTGATACTTAGTCGTTTTTGGCAAAATTTCTGACTTTTTGAAAATTTCACAATTTTGTGAAAACTTCCACAAAATGAGGTTCTAGTATGTTAGAGGGCATCCCAGGAGGGCTCCAAAAGTGTGGGTAAAATATATATCCCACAGGGGGAAAATTGAAAAAAAGTTGAAAAAAAAAATTTTTGGGGACTTAGAAAATTTTCACACATGTGTCAGACTTCCAGAGAGGGGAGCATGTCAGTGCGCGCATCCGATTTCAGTTCCAGAGCGATTCGCGCGATGAGTCCTTGATACTTAGTCGTTTTTGCAAAATTTCTGACTTTTTGGAAAATTTCACAATTTTGTGAAAACTTCCACAAAATGAGGTTCTAGTATGTTAGAGGGCATCCCAGGAGGGCTCCAAAAGTGTGGGTAAAATATATATCCCACAGGGGGAAAATTGAAAAAAAGTTGAAAAAAAAAATTTTTGGGGACTTAGAAAATTTTTCAACTTTTGTCAGACTTCCAGACAGGGGAGCGTGTCAGTGCGCGCATCCGATTTCAGTTCCAGAGCGATTCGCGCGATGAGTCCTTGATACTTAGTCGTTTTTGGCAAAATTTCTGACTTTTTGAAAATTTCACAATTTTGTGAAAACTTCCACAAAATGAGGTTCTAGTATGTTAGAGGGCATCCCAGGAGGGCTCCAAAAGTGTGGGTAAAATATATATCCCACAGGGGGAAAATTGAAAAAAAGTTGAAAAAAAAAATTTTTGGGGACTTAGAAAATTTTCACACATGTGTCAGACTTCCAGAGAGGGGAGCATGTCAGTGCGCGCATCCGATTTCAGTTCCAGAGCGATTCGCGCGATGAGTCCTTGATACTTAGTCGTTTTTGCAAAATTTCTGACTTTTTGGAAAATTTCACAATTTTGTGAAAACTTCCACAAAATGAGGTTCTAGTATGTTAGAGGGCATCCCAGGAGGGCTCCAAAAGTGTGGGTAAAATATATATCCCACAGGGGGAAAATTGAAAAAAAGTTGAAAAAAAAAATTTTTGGGGACTTAGAAAATTTTTCAACTTTTGTCAGACTTCCAGACAGGGGAGCGTGTCAGTGCGCGCATCCGATTTCAGTTCCAGAGCGATTCGCGCGATGAGTCCTTGATACTTAGTCGTTTTTGCAAAATTTCTGACTTTTTGGAAAATTTCACAATTTTGTGAAAACTTCCACAAAATGAGGTTCTAGTATGTTAGAGGGCATCCCAGGAGGGCTCCAAAAGTGTGGGTAAAATATATATCCCACAGGGGGAAAATTGAAAAAAAGTTGAAAAAAAAAATTTTTGGGGACTTAGAAAATTTTTCAACTTGTGTCAGACTTCCAGAGAGGGGAGCATGTCAGTGCGCGCATCCGATTTCAGTTCCAGAGCGATTCGCGCGATGAGTCCTTGATACTTAGTCGTTTTCAGAAGTCACAATTTTGACTTCCAGGACCCGCAAAACGTTTGTAAATTGAGCCCGCTCCCCAGTTCCAAGCGTTTTGAGGTGTCCCCGGTTGCAGTAATGCAGCCTGCCCACTAGATGTCGCAAAAGAGACAAAAAGTGAAAAAGAACCAGAATGAGGAAATTCCAGGGAGCCGAATCCGCCTGACAGTTCCAGGCGATCGGGCACTTTTTTGCATGCGTCCCTAAAGTGGGTATAGGGTGACACTCCATGCAAAGACCCAGTTTTGCACACCACCGGCAGAATATATGAGAGAGAGGTACCTCTCAGCCCCGACACATTTTGACTCATTTAAGCTGGTTTTCACCTCCGTAGGCCTGGGTATGCGTTTTGGCTATGAGTCCCTGTTCGGCTGGAGGTCTGCACCTTGGCTGAACCCAGGCTTCCGCAGCTGCGTGGGGGGACTTTTGCCGGTCGCCTATCCCAAGTCAGAGAGGTGTTCCTGGGTTGAAGTGAGCCTGGCCAGACCCCCCCGCGGGCCCTGGTTCTCCACATGGGGGCGCCGTCAAGGCTAAAATCTGGATTTTTAGGCCGAGGAGAGGCTCCATGAGGGCGGATGCTTTTGTGGCTTCGACCCCAGTGCTGTTCCACATCCAGTACCCCCCCGCAAGGGCGCCTGTACCCGAGTCGCGCTTCCAGGACTCGTGGGCACGTATCTCCCGACGACAGGGGTTTGCAGCCTCCGTACTTGGGCAAGTCCCTACATGCACCCCTGCTCTTCCTCCGATCGATCTGGCGCAGCGCTCCCGGGTGGGGAGGTGGCGCCGCTCGCTCGGCCCGGGCTTTGGAGCCCGCGCTGGCTTAAGGTGAGCGGTCCCCTTCCTCCTCTACCCCCGGGCTTCCGACACCTATCTTTGGGCGCGCATGCCGGCCTCGCCTCCCGTCTGCGGAGGTGGCCGAGCCGTGGGGAGTTTGACCCGAACCGAGCGAAGGCAGTGGTCCGACGACCCGTACGG
>NW_027364659.1:30000-35000 GCF_046119375.1 Phyllobates terribilis | reverse complement strand
CCCACAGGGGGAAAATTGAAAAAAAGTTGAAAAAAAAAATTTTTGGGGACTTAGAAAATTTTTCAACTTTTGTCAGACTTCCAGACAGGGGAGCGTGTCAGTGCGCGCATCCGATTTCAGTTCCAGAGCGATTCGCGCGATGAGTCCTTGATACTTAGTCGTTTTTGGCAAAATTTCTGACTTTTTGAAAATTTCACAATTTTGTGAAAACTTCCACAAAATGAGGTTCTAGTATGTTAGAGGGCATCCCAGGAGGGCTCCAAAAGTGTGGGTAAAATATATATCCCACAGGGGGAAAATTGAAAAAAAGTTGAAAAAAAAAATTTTTGGGGACTTAGAAAATTTTCACACATGTGTCAGACTTCCAGAGAGGGGAGCATGTCAGTGCGCGCATCCGATTTCAGTTCCAGAGCGATTCGCGCGATGAGTCCTTGATACTTAGTCGTTTTTGCAAAATTTCTGACTTTTTGGAAAATTTCACAATTTTGTGAAAACTTCCACAAAATGAGGTTCTAGTATGTTAGAGGGCATCCCAGGAGGGCTCCAAAAGTGTGGGTAAAATATATATCCCACAGGGGGAAAATTGAAAAAAAGTTGAAAAAAAAAATTTTTGGGGACTTAGAAAATTTTTCAACTTTTGTCAGACTTCCAGACAGGGGAGCGTGTCAGTGCGCGCATCCGATTTCAGTTCCAGAGCGATTCGCGCGATGAGTCCTTGATACTTAGTCGTTTTTGGCAAAATTTCTGACTTTTTGAAAATTTCACAATTTTGTGAAAACTTCCACAAAATGAGGTTCTAGTATGTTAGAGGGCATCCCAGGAGGGCTCCAAAAGTGTGGGTAAAATATATATCCCACAGGGGGAAAATTGAAAAAAAGTTGAAAAAAAAAATTTTTGGGGACTTAGAAAATTTTTCAACTTGTGTCAGACTTCCAGAGAGGGGAGCATGTCAGTGCGCGCATCCGATTTCAGTTCCAGAGCGATTCGCGCGATGAGTCCTTGATACTTAGTCGTTTTTGCAAAATTTCTGACTTTTTGGAAAATTTCACAATTTTGTGAAAACTTCCACAAAATGAGGTTCTAGTATGTTAGAGGGCATCCCAGGAGGGCTCCAAAAGTGTGGGTAAAATATATATCCCACAGGGGGAAAATTGAAAAAAAGTTGAAAAAAAAAATTTTTGGGGACTTAGAAAATTTTTCAACTTTTGTCAGACTTCCAGACAGGGGAGCGTGTCAGTGCGCGCATCCGATTTCAGTTCCAGAGCGATTCGCGCGATGAGTCCTTGATACTTAGTCGTTTTTGGCAAAATTTCTGACTTTTTGAAAATTTCACAATTTTGTGAAAACTTCCACAAAATGAGGTTCTAGTATGTTAGAGGGCATCCCAGGAGGGCTCCAAAAGTGTGGGTAAAATATATATCCCACAGGGGGAAAATTGAAAAAAAGTTGAAAAAAAAAATTTTTGGGGACTTAGAAAATTTTCACACATGTGTCAGACTTCCAGAGAGGGGAGCATGTCAGTGCGCGCATCCGATTTCAGTTCCAGAGCGATTCGCGCGATGAGTCCTTGATACTTAGTCGTTTTTGCAAAATTTCTGACTTTTTGGAAAATTTCACAATTTTGTGAAAACTTCCACAAAATGAGGTTCTAGTATGTTAGAGGGCATCCCAGGAGGGCTCCAAAAGTGTGGGTAAAATATATATCCCACAGGGGGAAAATTGAAAAAAAGTTGAAAAAAAAAATTTTTGGGGACTTAGAAAATTTTTCAACTTTTGTCAGACTTCCAGACAGGGGAGCATGTCAGTGCGCGCATCCGATTTCAGTTCCAGAGCGATTCGCGCGATGAGTCCTTGATACTTAGTCGTTTTTGCAAAATTTCTGACTTTTTGGAAAATTTCACAATTTTGTGAAAACTTCCACAAAATGAGGTTCTAGTATGTTAGAGGGCATCCCAGGAGGGCTCCAAAAGTGTGGGTAAAATATATATCCCACAGGGGGAAAATTGAAAAAAAGTTGAAAAAAAAAATTTTTGGGGACTTAGAAAATTTTTCAACTTTTGTCAGACTTCCAGACAGGGGAGCGTGTCAGTGCGCGCATCCGATTTCAGTTCCAGAGCGATTCGCGCGATGAGTCCTTGATACTTAGTCGTTTTTGGCAAAATTTCTGACTTTTTGAAAATTTCACAATTTTGTGAAAACTTCCACAAAATGAGGTTCTAGTATGTTAGAGGGCATCCCAGGAGGGCTCCAAAAGTGTGGGTAAAATATATATCCCACAGGGGGAAAATTGAAAAAAAGTTGAAAAAAAAAATTTTTGGGGACTTAGAAAATTTTCACACATGTGTCAGACTTCCAGAGAGGGGAGCATGTCAGTGCGCGCATCCGATTTCAGTTCCAGAGCGATTCGCGCGATGAGTCCTTGATACTTAGTCGTTTTTGCAAAATTTCTGACTTTTTGGAAAATTTCACAATTTTGTGAAAACTTCCACAAAATGAGGTTCTAGTATGTTAGAGGGCATCCCAGGAGGGCTCCAAAAGTGTGGGTAAAATATATATCCCACAGGGGGAAAATTGAAAAAAAGTTGAAAAAAAAAATTTTTGGGGACTTAGAAAATTTTTCAACTTTTGTCAGACTTCCAGACAGGGGAGCGTGTCAGTGCGCGCATCCGATTTCAGTTCCAGAGCGATTCGCGCGATGAGTCCTTGATACTTAGTCGTTTTTGGCAAAATTTCTGACTTTTTGAAAATTTCACAATTTTGTGAAAACTTCCACAAAATGAGGTTCTAGTATGTTAGAGGGCATCCCAGGAGGGCTCCAAAAGTGTGGGTAAAATATATATCCCACAGGGGGAAAATTGAAAAAAAGTTGAAAAAAAAAATTTTTGGGGACTTAGAAAATTTTCACACATGTGTCAGACTTCCAGAGAGGGGAGCATGTCAGTGCGCGCATCCGATTTCAGTTCCAGAGCGATTCGCGCGATGAGTCCTTGATACTTAGTCGTTTTTGCAAAATTTCTGACTTTTTGGAAAATTTCACAATTTTGTGAAAACTTCCACAAAATGAGGTTCTAGTATGTTAGAGGGCATCCCAGGAGGGCTCCAAAAGTGTGGGTAAAATATATATCCCACAGGGGGAAAATTGAAAAAAAGTTGAAAAAAAAAATTTTTGGGGACTTAGAAAATTTTTCAACTTTTGTCAGACTTCCAGACAGGGGAGCGTGTCAGTGCGCGCATCCGATTTCAGTTCCAGAGCGATTCGCGCGATGAGTCCTTGATACTTAGTCGTTTTTGCAAAATTTCTGACTTTTTGGAAAATTTCACAATTTTGTGAAAACTTCCACAAAATGAGGTTCTAGTATGTTAGAGGGCATCCCAGGAGGGCTCCAAAAGTGTGGGTAAAATATATATCCCACAGGGGGAAAATTGAAAAAAAGTTGAAAAAAAAAATTTTTGGGGACTTAGAAAATTTTCACACATGTGTCAGACTTCCAGAGAGGGGAGCATGTCAGTGCGCGCATCCGATTTCAGTTCCAGAGCGATTCGCGCGATGAGTCCTTGATACTTAGTCGTTTTTGCAAAATTTCTGACTTTTTGGAAAATTTCACAATTTTGTGAAAACTTCCACAAAATGAGGTTCTAGTATGTTAGAGGGCATCCCAGGAGGGCTCCAAAAGTGTGGGTAAAATATATATCCCACGGGGGAAAATTGAAAAAAAGTTGAAAAAAAAAATTTTTGGGGACTTAGAAAATTTTTCAACTTGTGTCAGACTTCCAGAGAGGGGAGCATGTCAGTGCGCGCATCCGATTTCAGTTCCAGAGCGATTCGCGCGATGAGTCCTTGATACTTAGTCGTTTTCAGAAGTCACAATTTTGACTTCCAGGACCCGCAAAACGTTTGTAAATTGAGCCCGCTCCCCAGTTCCAAGCGTTTTGAGGTGTCCCCGGTTGCAGTAATGCAGCCTGCCCACTAGATGTCGCAAAAGAGACAAAAAGTGAAAAAGAACCAGAATGAGGAAATTCCAGGGAGCCGAATCCGCCTGACAGTTCCAGGCGATCGGGCACTTTTTTGCATGCGTCCCTAAAGTGGGTATAGGGTGACACTCCATGCAAAGACCCAGTTTTGCACACCACCGGCAGAATATATGAGAGAGAGGTACCTCTCAGCCCCGACACATTTCGACTCATTTAAGCTGGTTTTCACCTCCGTAGGCCTGGGTATGCGTTTTGGCTATGAGTCCCTGTTCGGCTGGAGGTCTGCACCTTGGCTGAACCCAGGCTTCCGCAGCTGCGTGGGGGGACTTTTGCCGGTCGCCTATCCCAAGTCAGAGAGGTGTTCCTGGGTTGAAGTGAGCCTGGCCAGACCCCCCCGCGGGCCCTGGTTCTCCACATGGGGGCGCCGTCAAGGCTAAAATCTGGATTTTTAGGCCGAGGAGAGGCTCCATGAGGGCGGATGCTTTTGTGGCTTCGACCCCAGTGCTGTTCCACATCCAGTACCCCCCCGCAAGGGCGCCTGTACCCGAGTCGCGCTTCCAGGACTCGTGGGCACGTATCTCCCGACGACAGGGGTTTGCAGCCTCCGTACTTGGGCAAGTCCCTACATGCACCCCTGCTCTTCCTCCGATCGATCTGGCGCAGCGCTCCCGGGTGGGGAGGTGGCGCCGCTCGCTCGGCCCGGGCTTTGGAGCCCGCGCTGGCTTAAGGTGAGCGGTCCCCTTCCTCCTCTACCCCCGGGCTTCCGACACCTATCTTTGGGCGCGCATGCCGGCCTCGCCTCCCGTCTGCGGAGGTGGCCGAGCCGTGGGGAGTTTGACCCGAACCGAGCGAAGGCAGTGGTCCGACGACCCGTACGGGCGAACGGCGGGGCGCCCACCCAGCCAGGCGTGGGGGCCCGTCGTCCGAATCGCTCCCTGTGCGGGGAAGCACAGCGATCTTCTCCGAGGGCGGCCCTTTTCTTCCAGATGCGTACCCGGCCAGCGGAGGCTCGCGCTGCCCCTCGTGTC
>NW_027364659.1:5000-7500 GCF_046119375.1 Phyllobates terribilis | reverse complement strand
TCAGACTTCCAGACAGGGGAGCATGTCAGTGCGCGCATCCGATTTCAGTTCCAGAGCGATTCGCGCGATGAGTCCTTGATACTTAGTCGTTTTTGCAAAATTTCTGACTTTTTGGAAAATTTCACAATTTTGTGAAAACTTCCACAAAATGAGGTTCTAGTATGTTAGAGGGCATCCCAGGAGGGCTCCAAAAGTGTGGGTAAAATATATATCCCACAGGGGGAAAATTGAAAAAAAGTTGAAAAAAAAAATTTTTGGGGACTTAGAAAATTTTTCAACTTTTGTCAGACTTCCAGACAGGGGAGCGTGTCAGTGCGCGCATCCGATTTCAGTTCCAGAGCGATTCGCGCGATGAGTCCTTGATACTTAGTCGTTTTTGGCAAAATTTCTGACTTTTTGAAAATTTCACAATTTTGTGAAAACTTCCACAAAATGAGGTTCTAGTATGTTAGAGGGCATCCCAGGAGGGCTCCAAAAGTGTGGGTAAAATATATATCCCACAGGGGGAAAATTGAAAAAAAGTTGAAAAAAAAAATTTTTGGGGACTTAGAAAATTTTTCAACTTGTGTCAGACTTCCAGAGAGGGGAGCATGTCAGTGCGCGCATCCGATTTCAGTTCCAGAGCGATTCGCGCGATGAGTCCTTGATACTTAGTCGTTTTTGCAAAATTTCTGACTTTTTGGAAAATTTCACAATTTTGTGAAAACTTCCACAAAATGAGGTTCTAGTATGTTAGAGGGCATCCCAGGAGGGCTCCAAAAGTGTGGGTAAAATATATATCCCACAGGGGGAAAATTGAAAAAAAGTTGAAAAAAAAAATTTTTGGGGACTTAGAAAATTTTTCAACTTTTGTCAGACTTCCAGACAGGGGAGCGTGTCAGTGCGCGCATCCGATTTCAGTTCCAGAGCGATTCGCGCGATGAGTCCTTGATACTTAGTCGTTTTTGGCAAAATTTCTGACTTTTTGAAAATTTCACAATTTTGTGAAAACTTCCACAAAATGAGGTTCTAGTATGTTAGAGGGCATCCCAGGAGGGCTCCAAAAGTGTGGGTAAAATATATATCCCACAGGGGGAAAATTGAAAAAAAGTTGAAAAAAAAAATTTTTGGGGACTTAGAAAATTTTCACACATGTGTCAGACTTCCAGAGAGGGGAGCATGTCAGTGCGCGCATCCGATTTCAGTTCCAGAGCGATTCGCGCGATGAGTCCTTGATACTTAGTCGTTTTTGCAAAATTTCTGACTTTTTGGAAAATTTCACAATTTTGTGAAAACTTCCACAAAATGAGGTTCTAGTATGTTAGAGGGCATCCCAGGAGGGCTCCAAAAGTGTGGGTAAAATATATATCCCACAGGGGGAAAATTGAAAAAAAGTTGAAAAAAAAAATTTTTGGGGACTTAGAAAATTTTCACACATGTGTCAGACTTCCAGAGAGGGGAGCATGTCAGTGCGCGCATCCGATTTCAGTTCCAGAGCGATTCGCGCGATGAGTCCTTGATACTTAGTCGTTTTTGCAAAATTTCTGACTTTTTGGAAAATTTCACAATTTTGTGAAAACTTCCACAAAATGAGGTTCTAGTATGTTAGAGGGCATCCCAGGAGGGCTCCAAAAGTGTGGGTAAAATATATATCCCACAGGGGGAAAATTGAAAAAAAGTTGAAAAAAAAAATTTTTGGGGACTTAGAAAATTTTCACACATGTGTCAGACTTCCAGAGAGGGGAGCATGTCAGTGCGCGCATCCGATTTCAGTTCCAGAGCGATTCGCGCGATGAGTCCTTGATACTTAGTCGTTTTTGCAAAATTTCTGACTTTTTGGAAAATTTCACAATTTTGTGAAAACTTCCACAAAATGAGGTTCTAGTATGTTAGAGGGCATCCCAGGAGGGCTCCAAAAGTGTGGGTAAAATATATATCCCACGGGGGAAAATTGAAAAAAAGTTGAAAAAAAAAATTTTTGGGGACTTAGAAAATTTTTCAACTTGTGTCAGACTTCCAGAGAGGGGAGCATGTCAGTGCGCGCATCCGATTTCAGTTCCAGAGCGATTCGCGCGATGAGTCCTTGATACTTAGTCGTTTTCAGAAGTCACAATTTTGACTTCCAGGACCCGCAAAACGTTTGTAAATTGAGCCCGCTCCCCAGTTCCAAGCGTTTTGAGGTGTCCCCGGTTGCAGTAATGCAGCCTGCCCACTAGATGTCGCAAAAGAGACAAAAAGTGAAAAAGAACCAGAATGAGGAAATTCCAGGGAGCCGAATCCGCCTGACAGTTCCAGGCGATCGGGCACTTTTTTGCATGCGTCCCTAAAGTGGGTATAGGGTGACACTCCATGCAAAGACCCAGTTTTGCACACCACCGGCAGAATATATGAGAGAGAGGTACCTCTCAGCCCCGACACATTTCGACTCATTTAAGCTGGTTTTCACCTCCGTAGGCCTGGGTATGCGTTTTGGCTATGAGTCCCTGTTCGGCTGGAGGTCTGCACCTTGGCTGAACCCAGG